>NC_091673.1:44460000-44477500 GCF_042453785.1 Malus domestica
TGAGGGAAAAGTATCCCCTGAATAAATTGGCTAAGTTGTTCATCACAAAGATTGTGAAGTATCATGGAGTTCCAGTGAATATTATTTCTGATTGAGATCCAAGATTTACTTCTAAGTTTTGGATAGCTGTTCAGGAAGCTCTTGGTACGAAACTGCTTTACAGCACTACTTATCATCCTCAAACAAATGGATAATCAAAGAGGACTATTCAGACGTTATAGGATATGCTGAGATCTTCAGTGTTACAGTTGGGTGATTCTTGGCATGATCGCCTAGACTTGATGGAATTTGCCTACGATAATAGTTTTCATTCGAGCATTGGTATGTCACCATTTGAGGCACTTTATGGTAGAGCTTATCGTACGCCATTGTGTTGGTTAGAGGTTGGCGAAAGAGTACTAGAGGGTCCAGAGATTGTGGATGAAACTACTCAAAATGTTCAGGTGATTAATTCTAACCTGAAAGCGGCCCAGGATCGATAAAAGAGTTTAGCAGATAAACATGCTACTGATCGAGTATATGATGTGGGTAATTTGGTATTCTTGAAATTGTCACCTTGGAGAGGTGTAGTACGGTTTGGAAAGAAAGGTAAGCTAAGTCCTAGGTACATAGGACCTTATGAGATCACTGAAAGGATTGGTGAAGTTGCTTACAGATTGGAGTTGCCTCTGGACTTATCTAAGGTACATAATGTATTTCATGTCTCGATGCTTCGACATTATGTTTTAGATCCTTCACATGTGATTCCTCCTTAACCTTTGGAGATTAATCCGGATTTGACGTATGATGAGGAACCAGTGACTATCTTGGATTGGAAAGGCAAGGTTCTAAGGAATAAGACAGTGAGCTTGGTAAAAGTATTGTGGAGGAACCACTCAGTGGAAGAAGCTACTTGAGAGATGGAAGATCGAATGAGAAAGATGTATCCAAGGTTGTTTTATGAGTATTAAGTGGATTGATTGGTTGTATGAATTTCGAGGGCGAAATTCTAAAAGGAGGGTAGATTGTCACAGCCCGTCCCGAGATTTTCATCTGGAAATGTGAAATGACAGAATTACCCTCGAACGTTATTTGGGGTGTGACTTACGTTTGATTTAATTTCGGGATCTTTGGAACCAATTAGAACTTAGATTCTTCTTAGTTTTGATTGGTGGCTTTTTGGACCACACAACTCCCTATCACTCTCTCTCTCCTATTCTGTGTCTCTCTTTTCCCTCTCAGTATCTTTCTCCTTTTGAACCGTAGGGACACACTCACCATCGAGCCTCCAAGCACGGATCGAAGATTTTGAAGGCACCATTGTGCTCGTGAGGACCCTACGAACTCACCCATACCCATTTCAAGTAAGAAACCTTTCGATTTCACGTTGAAAACTTGAGGTCCGATTTGAGTACTGTTGATGCACAAAATCAGCGAGGACTTTGGTACAACAGAAAGTGTCAGGTTTGTGACCTTCGCTTGGTTGCTTCGATCACTAGTGAAGATAAGTACGTAAATGAATAGGGACAGGGAAGCAAACACAAGATGTAAGTGGTTCACCCAGATCGGCTACGTCCACGGAGTAGAGGAGTTCTCATTAATTGTGAAGGGTTTACACAAATACATATGTTCAAGCTCTCATTTTGTGAGTTCTAGTGAATAGTTTAGTACAAAATGACATTAGAGATTATTGTGGGAGAATGATCCCTATTTATAGAAGAAAGTTTCTAGTTTTGTTCTAACATTGACACGTGTCGTGTTGTGATTGGCTTCTGATGTTGACACGTGTCGAGCTGTGATTGGCTTCTGATGTCGACATGTGTCGCATTGTGATTGGCCTCCTGGTTGAAGGGAAGCTCTTCTGGGTCCTTGAGGGTATAACGTTGACCGGTGCTCAGTAGTTTCGAGATTGGTCAAGTATGGTACAAACAAGTACTATTCATGAACTTTGTAATGGTTGGTTTTGAGGACAATTCAAGCTCACATTGAGCTTTAGGAGGTTCTCATGAAGCTTGGGGACGTTCGTTTGAAGGTTTTGGACGTCGGGATCACAAGGTTCGAAGGTGGCCGATTTTGGTGAAATTTCCCGATGTGATTTCGAAGGATTTGGAAGTTTTTAAAGGTATAGCCTTCTTACTCTCGTAATTTGTGAAGTTTTGGTGAAAATTTCATGGAAAATGGTTGAGAATCGAGCGAGAAAAAGAAGATTACAGGTTTGCCCAATTTCCAGTGCCGGCGAGTTTTTCCAGCGTCTAGAGGTTACGACCGGCGTGCAGCATTGAAATTTTTTTATAAAAATACCTCGACGTCCGTGACATCGAGTAGGTCACTGTGGTATATTCATATACCCAATTTGAGCATCGTATGAGAAGTTATTACGTATTGTCGGTTATGTGCTTGAAATAACGTTTTTATAGTTGTTTCGCATATAGGTGATACCTATCCCAAGGACGAGCACATTCAAGGACATTATAGGGGTTACCACCCTTCAACATACCAGTGAGTGGACAGTATTTTCTGTATTTACCTATATACTATTGATTTTTCCCAGAAATTGAATTTAAATGAAAGTATGTTTTAAAATGCCATGCATACATTATATGAATTGATAATTGTTGCATATATATGTTAAATGGTGTTGTGGACGCACAGGTGAGTATCAGGTGAGTTTTATGTTAATCATGTGATTTATTGTGATGTGAATTGTATTGAAAGCTCAAACCTGCACCCTTGGTGTTATTGCTTATATTATTCACCCCGCACCACACGCTCACCTTGATTCCAAGTAGGTGCATGTCGTACAGACCATTAGAGGGTTCCAACATGTCGTACAGACCATGAGAGGTGGTTCCGACTTGTAGGTGACTTTAGATCATTATACAGCTGTTTATGGGAGAAGCACTAGATCGTATTGTTACACGTTTCTTATCATACAGACTACTTCAGGTAGTTCCGATTTATGTGCAGAGTAGCGCCGTACAGGTCACTGTGATGACTCCGGTTGGTTGGATATTGAGCTATAAAATTAACCGTACAAGACCAACTGCAGGGTCTCCAGTTGATTCATAATTTCACATGTTATATTGATGCATTCTTATTCTGTTGTTGACGTTTATAGTATGGCATACTTTCTGGTGATTGATAAAGATTGGTGATTTGAGATATTTGAAGAATTATATGCATATTATGTTATTTTCTAGAAAAGTATACAGGTTTTACAGCGAGGGGTTAGAAATGTTATAAAATGAAATGTTTTCGAAAAGCTTGTTTTACTGAACTACTCAATCTTGTTTTGTGCCCCTCCAAGTTCTAGATAGCAGCGTTGGTGGCGCACGAGGATTCCCACGGCATTCTAATAGACTCCTTAAATGTAGGACTCACCTGCGGGTGTTGTAATTGTAGTTATAGTCCTACTTGACTACACCTAGTACTTATGCTCTGAACATGTGTGTTTCACACTTCAACTCACTCTAGTATGCTAGTTGGATTATTATTGCTAGTAGTTGGTTTTTATTCCTTCATAATTCTTTTATCTTTTGCTTCCGCATCGCACTTTTGGTTACGTCATGCTCACGTGACGGCCAACACGCCTTGATTCTAGGATCGGGGTGTGTCTAGTTTGATCCCAATGCAAAAAGTGGCAGCCAAGAACACAAATTGTAATTCAGTTAAGTAAAACGCTAGAGCATTCGACTCATCATAACCAATCCAACTTATTTTATGTAATGAATTATTAACAAGTACTCAACCTTATTGATAGTCAAATCTCCCTAACACATGTAATATCTATGGCATCTAGACTATTACATATATCCTAATATGCAGCCATCCATGGCATCTGGAATAGTTTAACATAATGAAACTCATTACGATAAGTGGTAATTTATATAAAGACTACACAAATCCTAGAATATGGCCTCTACTACTAGGTAATTTACGGTATCTATTTGCAAGAAGCTATCACTCAAGTTGAAAACATGGATCTGCATAACTTGCATCACATTAACTAAGTAAAAGTCAAGATGGTAGCTAATCACCAAGACTAAAACCAAGCATATAAGCACAACAAACGATGCTAAATGAAATCGAAAACTTGAAATAATTTACATGAGAATATAAGCATTCATAGTCATGGCTATTTCGTAGCCCTAGCTAAGGAAAATTAGTTCCAAAACATAATCGAAAATATTTTTGAATTAATCAAATTAAAAGAAAACTTAGTTTAGAAAAGCCTGAAAAAATATTGCTTTGCCGCTGCCTTCTTTCCTCCGCCTCTGCTTCCAGAAAAATTGATCAGTTCTCTTTTCTTTTAGTCGGATTCCCACTTCTCCTTCCTTTTCCGTAACAGACAAACGTTTTAAAACCCATGAATTGACAAGAATGAATAAAGAGAAACGGAAGAAACTTCAACTCCTTCTCATTGATATCTCACTAACATAACCCCTAGCCTCATAACTATGAGTCAATTCACTGCATTAGCAACCCTCATTAATTTGTCTCTTCAATGATCTGCTAAGTGTTGATTGGCAATCACATCTCCCAAATGGACTACCACCAAATTGGTTAAGACCCTCAAACTGGAATTTGATCTAGGATGTTGGGTTTCCATCTCTTTTTGAATTTGATCAACCTAAGCCCCTTGCTTTGCTGCAATTGTATGTGGCGGGTTGCTAAAAAAAAATTGGGTTAGGCCTTTCTTTCCTTTGTCGGTGTAAATGAGATGATAAGGCCAGCCTTTGTGCAATTGAATAAATCACGTGCAAGGCATGTCTTCCACATTTTGTTGACTTGTCAAACCTCCTTTTAGACTTTAAAAACAATATGATCCCTACACAAAAATTCAACCAAATAAGCTACTGTCTAATTTTTAAAGGAATGACCTGCATAAGATTTGGATGAGCAAAAAGAAATGTAATTAAAAATAACCCCACTCGTGATTATAACTGAAAACCAATTTCAACTTAAAAAAAATGATAAACACACTTTAAGTCAATCCACTTACTGAACAAAACCAAATTCCAACTACTTCACTTGAATTGAACTTAAAAGAATTGAATTCATATTTTTCTCAAAACCACGTAATTTCCTTCATTTTGAACAAACAAAACACAAGAAAATGTGGGTTTCGAAGTAAAATATGCGCTCATCAGATTCCTACTCAAATTTTTATGCATCATGGCCAGAGCATCAAAATCCTATGTGGGAATGTTTTCAATTGCCTTTTGAACAACCACCCCAAAGGAAATTTGCAAAAAGAAAGATAAAGTCCAGCCACCCCAAAGGGGAAAATGACAAAGAAAAGGAAATTTGCAAAAGGAAAGATAAAGTTCAGTTGTGATTCATAATCCAAAACGGAATTACATGGGGTTTGTATATAGCCCACACATTCACTACAAACTCTGGAAAAGTTCAGTCATGGTAAAATTGTAACAGGGCACGCCCCTTAGAACGAGCTTGTCCTCAGGCGACAAACTCTGGAAAACAGGTCAGGATTAAATTCAAATCATCCCAAGTTGCATCGGCGAGGAGTTCATCGATTATGGGAACCGAAAAACAATCCTTGATGGTGATCAAATTGACCATGCGATAGTCAACACAAAAACGCCAGGAGGCTTCACCCTTGGCCACTAACAGAGCGGGCGACGAGAAAGGGCTAAGGCTGGGCGGATGATGCCTGTGGCCAACATCATGTCAACCTCCCATTTGAGCTCCGCCTTTTGGGCATGCCCATAATGGTATGGCCGTACATTAACGGGACCGGTGCCTGGGAGGAAGGGAATCCGATGATTGATATCCCGGTGAGGTGGCAACAATGACCGAAGATTGAAACAGGTCATCATAGTGATGTAGCACGGCCTCCCCCTGCCCATACCGATTTTATGTGGATGCTTGGTTCTTAAGGTAAATGACTCAACAATGCTAGTGGTCTTCTTTATCTAGCCTTAAGTTTCCTACATCTCCGTGTGCTAGTTTCCTCTTCCTCTGGTCATGAAGTCAGCAGCTAACCTAGTCTTGTATGAAAGAAGTATCTTTGATAAAATAAAAAAAAAAAGTAGAATTTTACCAACATGGAGAAGTATCTTTGATATAAAATAATAATAATAAATAATAATAATAAATAATAATAAAAATAGAAACATAATTTTACCAAAGTCAAGTATGGTAAATTATACTCCAAAGTTCTCGCAAGTGCATCTCATTACTCGTAATCAGGTCATAAGTAATTTGAACCCAGAATTCACACAACATAACATCTTTCATATACTTTTTTCACACAAAAGTATATGAAAGTTTTGGTTCAAAGTGTTGAAAAGATTGAAATGTGGTATAAGGTGGAGGAAGCTGGTTAGGTATTAAAAAAAAATATAAAAATTTTTGTTTTTTGTTTTTTGTATTTTTAAACAATTTTTAATAATTTTTAATAATTTTTATTGAGTTAATTAATCTGAACCGTTAGATTTGAGAAAACATTGAGATCAAACAACCCAAAATTGGATGTGCTATAATGAGTAGAATTTTACCAAGTCAAGTGGGGTATAGGCGTGGAGAATCAGAAGAGTGGAAAAAGAAAAATCATTAGAGGTAGGCAGTTTTACAATAATGTCCTTGAAGATTTAATGTGTTGGTTCGTTTGATGAGGGTACTTTTTTCCATTACCCATTCCGCCTTGACTGAGCGTTGATTGATCCCTTGACACAAGGGGACGAAGTTTGTCGAGGATTAAATCAAAGGAAAACTAATAAAAATGGTTTGAAAACTTTGAATTTTAACGATAAGGATAAAATAAAAGGTAAAGTTGTTAAAAGTTAATGCTTTACTTAAACTGATTCTGTGTAAGAGGGCTGACTGTTGCCTTTATCAGTCGACCCATTCTCTTTATCAGTCGACCCAATTACTTCAGTCGGCTTATGTATTGAGCCATATATATCAGGAATATCTGAATGAAAATGTCATATCTCTGTTTTAAGAAAAAGCATCAGCCCTCTGTTTCCAAAGCTCTCTGCACTATGTTTCTTTGATTTTCAATCTTTATCATTTTATTCAAGTTTTATTAATGATGAAAGATTGTCTAAATACCAACAAAAGTTACTAATACCAGAATTGACTTTTTAGTGTAAAAATGTAATTTTTCTTTAAAATAAACAATATCATGAGTTTTTCATTAAAGTTCCCTTAAATGAATTTACCGAAAAGCATGGACAGTTATTATTCCCCAAAAATAAAGACTTCAATCAAAATTGCAATTAAGAAGCAAAACCAAAAACAAATTGAGATAAGATCCCAATTTTGAAGTCCAAATGTTCGTCCATCTTCCCACAAGGACAACCGAAAAAAATTAATACAAGAGCAATAACAAATTCAGAAAAAGATGGTTTCCCGGTGCATAAACTAGAAATCGAAGGCAGAGAGAGAATAGAGAAGCAGAAAGGGGAAAGAGAAGAATAGTCTAAAAATGAAAGGTGGAGTTGTAGAGAGGTGGGTTCTGAATTGGGCAACCAAATCCTAGGGATAAAAACATTTTACCCAACTGTGGACGGTAAAATATTGCTGGAAAAGAACAAATAAATCAAAATTGCAATTGAGACGTCGATGTCAAAGAAGATGACGAATTCTAAAGCAAAACAACACAGAAAAAGTCCCAATTCTGGAATTGTCCGAGCATCTGGAACAGAACTATGAAATAACATGATTTGGTTCGTTTGATGAGGGCACTTTTGGCCTAGCCGCACTAGTTTTGTTAATCCAATCAAAAATTTTGAATAAAAATGATCAACATAAACAATAGTTTGAGTAAAAAGAAAGTTGTCTGAAATCTCAAATTCCATTCCAAGCGAATACCCGGAATGAAAACGAAGAAGCACAAGAGTAGAAAAACGAGAATATTCAGAGGCATAGGTAGTTTTACAATAATGCCCTTAGAAATATCACGAGTTGTTTTGTTTGAATGGGGTAATTTTGTCATTTAAATGTGGAAAATTGACGACTTTGGTTCTCGAGCAGCTATGGCAACCAGGCAACCGGGGAAAGGAGTTGCGGGGAGTTGCAGGGAGTTGCAGGGAGGTCTCGTAATGGGGATAAAAAAACATTTACCCAAAAGCATGGACATTAATTACTGCCCCAAAAAATAACAATTAGCTCAAGAGTTCAATTGAGAAATGGATTTAAAAAGAAGACCACGAATTCTAAGGCAAAAGAACATACAGATTAAATCCCAATTCAGAAAAATCATGGTGCGATTCATGAATCATCTTCAAAGAGGAACAAACCGAGAGCACGGTTTCAGAAAAATACAGAAAAATGCGAAACGCGGGAGTTTACCTGGAAACGGTGTGAACAGAATCTGGAATTGTCCGACTCGTAAGCATGGCGGCGCTTCTTACAAATAGACAGCAAAGATGGGAGAAGTTCACGGTTGAGGGTTTTGGCGTGGGTGGATGAGCAGAAGAATGAACGGAGGAGACAGTTTGATGGTTCTATATGTACGTTTTTACAATAATGCCCTGGGAAATCTCATGAGCCGGATTGTTTGACGAGGGTACTTTTGTCCATTGGCCGTTCCTCTTAGTTGAGCGCGGACAAGGATTTGACGCGAGAGGGTTTGTGTTGGTAGTTCAAACTTTGAAGGGCAATAACTTTGCTCTCGGGTGTCCGATTTGGGTGATTTTTTTTTTGAATCCGCATAACTTTTCGAGACGAAGCAGGCTGTGGGAAAATATAACTATGGATGCAACCACTTCGTGTTCCTTAGTGGAAATGGGAAAATATAACTATGGATTTTGTGTATAAACTTCCATGTACACAGAATGGATTTGATGGTGTTTGGGTGGTTATAGATTGACTTACCAAGTCTGCACACTTCATTCCAGTGAGGGAAAAGTATCCCCTGAATAAATTGGCTAAGTTGTTCATCACAAAGATTGTGAAGTATCATGGAGTTCCAGTGAATATTATTTCTGATTGAGATCCAAGATTTACTTCTAAGTTTTGGATAGCTGTTCAGGAAGCTCTTGGTACGAAACTGCTTTACAGCACTACTTATCATCCTCAAACAAATGGATAATCAAAGAGGACTATTCAGACGTTATAGGATATGCTGAGATCTTCAGTGTTACAGTTGGGTGATTCTTGGCATGATCGCCTAGACTTGATGGAATTTGCCTACGATAATAGTTTTCATTCGAGCATTGGTATGTCACCATTTGAGGCACTTTATGGTAGAGCTTATCGTACGCCATTGTGTTGGTTAGAGGTTGGCGAAAGAGTACTAGAGGGTCCAGAGATTGTGGATGAAACTACTCAAAATGTTCAGGTGATTAATTCTAACCTGAAAGCGGCCCAGGATCGATAAAAGAGTTTAGCAGATAAACATGCTACTGATCGAGTATATGATGTGGGTAATTTGGTATTCTTGAAATTGTCACCTTGGAGAGGTGTAGTACGGTTTGGAAAGAAAGGTAAGCTAAGTCCTAGGTACATAGGACCTTATGAGATCACTGAAAGGATTGGTGAAGTTGCTTACAGATTGGAGTTGCCTCTGGACTTATCTAAGGTACATAATGTATTTCATGTCTCGATGCTTCGACATTATGTTTTAGATCCTTCACATGTGATTCCTCCTTAACCTTTGGAGATTAATCCGGATTTGACGTATGATGAGGAACCAGTGACTATCTTGGATTGGAAAGGCAAGGTTCTAAGGAATAAGACAGTGAGCTTGGTAAAAGTATTGTGGAGGAACCACTCAGTGGAAGAAGCTACTTGAGAGATGGAAGATCGAATGAGAAAGATGTATCCAAGGTTGTTTTATGAGTATTAAGTGGATTGATTGGTTGTATGAATTTCGAGGGCGAAATTCTAAAAGGAGGGTAGATTGTCACAGCCCGTCCCGAGATTTTCATCTGGAAATGTGAAATGACAGAATTACCCTCGAACGTTATTTGGGGTGTGACTTACGTTTGATTTAATTTCGGGATCTTTGGAACCAATTAGAACTTAGATTCTTCTTAGTTTTGATTGGTGGCTTTTTGGACCACACAACTCCCTATCACTCTCTCTCTCCTATTCTGTGTCTCTCTTTTCCCTCTCAGTATCTTTCTCCTTTTGAACCGTAGGGACACACTCACCATCGAGCCTCCAAGCACGGATCGAAGATTTTGAAGGCACCATTGTGCTCGTGAGGACCCTACGAACTCACCCATACCCATTTCAAGTAAGAAACCTTTCGATTTCACGTTGAAAACTTGAGGTCCGATTTGAGTACTGTTGATGCACAAAATCAGCGAGGACTTTGGTACAACAGAAAGTGTCAGGTTTGTGACCTTCGCTTGGTTGCTTCGATCACTAGTGAAGATAAGTACGTAAATGAATAGGGACAGGGAAGCAAACACAAGATGTAAGTGGTTCACCCAGATCGGCTACGTCCACGGAGTAGAGGAGTTCTCATTAATTGTGAAGGGTTTACACAAATACATATGTTCAAGCTCTCATTTTGTGAGTTCTAGTGAATAGTTTAGTACAAAATGACATTAGAGATTATTGTGGGAGAATGATCCCTATTTATAGAAGAAAGTTTCTAGTTTTGTTCTAACATTGACACGTGTCGTGTTGTGATTGGCTTCTGATGTTGACACGTGTCGAGCTGTGATTGGCTTCTGATGTCGACATGTGTCGCATTGTGATTGGCCTCCTGGTTGAAGGGAAGCTCTTCTGGGTCCTTGAGGGTATAACGTTGACCGGTGCTCAGTAGTTTCGAGATTGGTCAAGTATGGTACAAACAAGTACTATTCATGAACTTTGTAATGGTTGGTTTTGAGGACAATTCAAGCTCACATTGAGCTTTAGGAGGTTCTCATGAAGCTTGGGGACGTTCGTTTGAAGGTTTTGGACGTCGGGATCACAAGGTTCGAAGGTGGCCGATTTTGGTGAAATTTCCCGATGTGATTTCGAAGGATTTGGAAGTTTTTAAAGGTATAGCCTTCTTACTCTCGTAATTTGTGAAGTTTTGGTGAAAATTTCATGGAAAATGGTTGAGAATCGAGCGAGAAAAAGAAGATTACAGGTTTGCCCAATTTCCAGTGCCGGCGAGTTTTTCCAGCGTCTAGAGGTTACGACCGGCGTGCAGCATTGAAATTTTTTTATAAAAATACCTCGACGTCCGTGACATCGAGTAGGTCACTGTGGTATATTCATATACCCAATTTGAGCATCGTATGAGAAGTTATTACGTATTGTCGGTTATGTGCTTGAAATAACGTTTTTATAGTTGTTTCGCATATAGGTGATACCTATCCCAAGGACGAGCACATTCAAGGACATTATAGGGGTTACCACCCTTCAACATACCAGTGAGTGGACAGTATTTTCTGTATTTACCTATATACTATTGATTTTTCCCAGAAATTGAATTTAAATGAAAGTATGTTTTAAAATGCCATGCATACATTATATGAATTGATAATTGTTGCATATATATGTTAAATGGTGTTGTGGACGCACAGGTGAGTATCAGGTGAGTTTTATGTTAATCATGTGATTTATTGTGATGTGAATTGTATTGAAAGCTCAAACCTGCACCCTTGGTGTTATTGCTTATATTATTCACCCCGCACCACACGCTCACCTTGATTCCAAGTAGGTGCATGTCGTACAGACCATTAGAGGGTTCCAACATGTCGTACAGACCATGAGAGGTGGTTCCGACTTGTAGGTGACTTTAGATCATTATACAGCTGTTTATGGGAGAAGCACTAGATCGTATTGTTACACGTTTCTTATCATACAGACTACTTCAGGTAGTTCCGATTTATGTGCAGAGTAGCGCCGTACAGGTCACTGTGATGACTCCGGTTGGTTGGATATTGAGCTATAAAATTAACCGTACAAGACCAACTGCAGGGTCTCCAGTTGATTCATAATTTCACATGTTATATTGATGCATTCTTATTCTGTTGTTGACGTTTATAGTATGGCATACTTTCTGGTGATTGATAAAGATTGGTGATTTGAGATATTTGAAGAATTATATGCATATTATGTTATTTTCTAGAAAAGTATACAGGTTTTACAGCGAGGGGTTAGAAATGTTATAAAATGAAATGTTTTCGAAAAGCTTGTTTTACTGAACTACTCAATCTTGTTTTGTGCCCCTCCAAGTTCTAGATAGCAGCGTTGGTGGCGCACGAGGATTCCCACGGCATTCTAATAGACTCCTTAAATGTAGGACTCACCTGCGGGTGTTGTAATTGTAGTTATAGTCCTACTTGACTACACCTAGTACTTATGCTCTGAACATGTGTGTTTCACACTTCAACTCACTCTAGTATGCTAGTTGGATTATTATTGCTAGTAGTTGGTTTTTATTCCTTCATAATTCTTTTATCTTTTGCTTCCGCATCGCACTTTTGGTTACGTCATGCTCACGTGACGGCCAACACGCCTTGATTCTAGGATCGGGGTGTGTCTAGTTTGATCCCAATGCAAAAAGTGGCAGCCAAGAACACAAATTGTAATTCAGTTAAGTAAAACGCTAGAGCATTCGACTCATCATAACCAATCCAACTTATTTTATGTAATGAATTATTAACAAGTACTCAACCTTATTGATAGTCAAATCTCCCTAACACATGTAATATCTATGGCATCTAGACTATTACATATATCCTAATATGCAGCCATCCATGGCATCTGGAATAGTTTAACATAATGAAACTCATTACGATAAGTGGTAATTTATATAAAGACTACACAAATCCTAGAATATGGCCTCTACTACTAGGTAATTTACGGTATCTATTTGCAAGAAGCTATCACTCAAGTTGAAAACATGGATCTGCATAACTTGCATCACATTAACTAAGTAAAAGTCAAGATGGTAGCTAATCACCAAGACTAAAACCAAGCATATAAGCACAACAAACGATGCTAAATGAAATCGAAAACTTGAAATAATTTACATGAGAATATAAGCATTCATAGTCATGGCTATTTCGTAGCCCTAGCTAAGGAAAATTAGTTCCAAAACATAATCGAAAATATTTTTGAATTAATCAAATTAAAAGAAAACTTAGTTTAGAAAAGCCTGAAAAAATATTGCTTTGCCGCTGCCTTCTTTCCTCCGCCTCTGCTTCCAGAAAAATTGATCAGTTCTCTTTTCTTTTAGTCGGATTCCCACTTCTCCTTCCTTTTCCGTAACAGACAAACGTTTTAAAACCCATGAATTGACAAGAATGAATAAAGAGAAACGGAAGAAACTTCAACTCCTTCTCATTGATATCTCACTAACATAACCCCTAGCCTCATAACTATGAGTCAATTCACTGCATTAGCAACCCTCATTAATTTGTCTCTTCAATGATCTGCTAAGTGTTGATTGGCAATCACATCTCCCAAATGGACTACCACCAAATTGGTTAAGACCCTCAAACTGGAATTTGATCTAGGATGTTGGGTTTCCATCTCTTTTTGAATTTGATCAACCTAAGCCCCTTGCTTTGCTGCAATTGTATGTGGCGGGTTGCTAAAAAAAAATTGGGTTAGGCCTTTCTTTCCTTTGTCGGTGTAAATGAGATGATAAGGCCAGCCTTTGTGCAATTGAATAAATCACGTGCAAGGCATGTCTTCCACATTTTGTTGACTTGTCAAACCTCCTTTTAGACTTTAAAAACAATATGATCCCTACACAAAAATTCAACCAAATAAGCTACTGTCTAATTTTTAAAGGAATGACCTGCATAAGATTTGGATGAGCAAAAAGAAATGTAATTAAAAATAACCCCACTCGTGATTATAACTGAAAACCAATTTCAACTTAAAAAAAATGATAAACACACTTTAAGTCAATCCACTTACTGAACAAAACCAAATTCCAACTACTTCACTTGAATTGAACTTAAAAGAATTGAATTCATATTTTTCTCAAAACCACGTAATTTCCTTCATTTTGAACAAACAAAACACAAGAAAATGTGGGTTTCGAAGTAAAATATGCGCTCATCAGATTCCTACTCAAATTTTTATGCATCATGGCCAGAGCATCAAAATCCTATGTGGGAATGTTTTCAATTGCCTTTTGAACAACCACCCCAAAGGAAATTTGCAAAAAGAAAGATAAAGTCCAGCCACCCCAAAGGGGAAAATGACAAAGAAAAGGAAATTTGCAAAAGGAAAGATAAAGTTCAGTTGTGATTCATAATCCAAAACGGAATTACATGGGGTTTGTATATAGCCCACACATTCACTACAAACTCTGGAAAAGTTCAGTCATGGTAAAATTGTAACAGGGCACGCCCCTTAGAACGAGCTTGTCCTCAGGCGACAAACTCTGGAAAACAGGTCAGGATTAAATTCAAATCATCCCAAGTTGCATCGGCGAGGAGTTCATCGATTATGGGAACCGAAAAACAATCCTTGATGGTGATCAAATTGACCATGCGATAGTCAACACAAAAACGCCAGGAGGCTTCACCCTTGGCCACTAACAGAGCGGGCGACGAGAAAGGGCTAAGGCTGGGCGGATGATGCCTGTGGCCAACATCATGTCAACCTCCCATTTGAGCTCCGCCTTTTGGGCATGCCCATAATGGTATGGCCGTACATTAACGGGACCGGTGCCTGGGAGGAAGGGAATCCGATGATTGATATCCCGGTGAGGTGGCAACAATGACCGAAGATTGAAACAGGTCATCATAGTGATGTAGCACGGCCTCCCCCTGCCCATACCGATTTTATGTGGATGCTTGGTTCTTAAGGTAAATGACTCAACAATGCTAGTGGTCTTCTTTATCTAGCCTTAAGTTTCCTTCATCTCCGTGTGCTAGTTTCCTCTTCCTCTGGTCATGAAGTCAGCAGCTAACCTAGTCTTGTATGAAAGAAGTATCTTTGATAAAATAAAAAAAAAAAGTAGAATTTTACCAACATGGAGAAGTATCTTTGATATAAAATAATAATAATAAATAATAATAATAAATAATAATAAAAATAGAAACATAATTTTACCAAAGTCAAGTATGGTAAATTATACTCCAAAGTTCTCGCAAGTGCATCTCATTACTCGTAATCAGGTCATAAGTAATTTGAACCCAGAATTCACACAACATAACATCTTTCATATACTTTTTTCACACAAAAGTATATGAAAGTTTTGGTTCAAAGTGTTGAAAAGATTGAAATGTGGTATAAGGTGGAGGAAGCTGGTTAGGTATTAAAAAAAAATATAAAAATTTTTGTTTTTTGTTTTTTGTATTTTTAAACAATTTTTAATAATTTTTAATAATTTTTATTGAGTTAATTAATCTGAACCGTTAGATTTGAGAAAACATTGAGATCAAACAACCCAAAATTGGATGTGCTATAATGAGTAGAATTTTACCAAGTCAAGTGGGGTATAGGCGTGGAGAATCAGAAGAGTGGAAAAAGAAAAATCATTAGAGGTAGGCAGTTTTACAATAATGTCCTTGAAGATTTAATGTGTTGGTTCGTTTGATGAGGGTACTTTTTTCCATTACCCATTCCGCCTTGACTGAGCGTTGATTGATCCCTTGACACAAGGGGACGAAGTTTGTCGAGGATTAAATCAAAGGAAAACTAATAAAAATGGTTTGAAAACTTTGAATTTTAACGATAAGGATAAAATAAAAGGTAAAGTTGTTAAAAGTTAATGCTTTACTTAAACTGATTCTGTGTAAGAGGGCTGACTGTTGCCTTTATCAGTCGACCCATTCTCTTTATCAGTCGACCCAATTACTTCAGTCGGCTTATGTATTGAGCCATATATATCAGGAATATCTGAATGAAAATGTCATATCTCTGTTTTAAGAAAAAGCATCAGCCCTCTGTTTCCAAAGCTCTCTGCACTATGTTTCTTTGATTTTCAATCTTTATCATTTTATTCGAGTGCAGATACGCCGGGTAGGAGCCGAGCCGCACCGCTAGGCATGAAAACACATACGAAGGCAACAGGTACGACCGAATAGTTCAACGGCTACCGAGAAGCTTCGTCGACGCCGCACGAACTCGCTTTCGACATGCAACGTGGGTTGGGAAGGACCTAACACATAGCACCAACCCCTTATCTATGCACGCCTAGAACAAGCACGAACTTTGTTTTCGAACCCCTCTTGACCGTCAAACGAGGGACAAGCTTCTTCACCACCGCCGCACGAACTCGCACTCAAACATGCTAGTGCACTGCGAGGGCCCTTTCGGACCACACTGAGCCGAACCGACACTAGCATTGCCAAGAACAAGCCCGAGCATTGCTGATTACAAAGCTCCGCAACAGGGACAACCGAAAGAGAGGGACAAACTTCTTCATCGCCGCCGCGAAGACAAATCTTCGACATGCTAGTGAACTGGGCGAGCCCTTCGGAAAACAAACGTCCATGGACTGCATTGCCGTGCGCCCACTAACACGCCTAGGAGAAGCCTGCGCATTGGTTCATCCAAAGCCGAACCCTCCCTAATATCCAACAATCCGAGGGCAACCGAGGGTTGAAAACATGCATGTCGAAAAAAACACCCGCTCCCAAGCAAAAGAAAACAAACCCAACCCAAAAGTTTAAAGAGAAAACATTTTTCCCAACCCGCTATTTTTCGAAACGTTTTTTCCACCCCGCTTAAAACCATTTTGTCCCCCTTTTAATTTTGAAAACGAAAACATTTTTGTTTTGTTTGAAAACATTTCAAAACATTTCAAAACATTTGAAAAAATTTAAAAAAAAAAAAAAAAAAATTTAAAAACGCACCCATGGTGGCGGCGGCGGCGGAGGGGGACCGCCACCGTCGCCGTCACCATGGGCGGGAATGTCCCAAACCCGACACATCATATATACCGAGGCAACACGTGATGATGTGCGGGAATGTCATCCCTAGACCGATGGTGCAGCCTGCATGCCATGCTTGGGATTTTTGACATGCAGGGAGCACCACCCCCCTATATAGCATATTATGCTGTTATGGCACTGCCAGGAGGAGACATCAGTTTTCGCGAGGAGTCATATTGGGCCATGAAAAATTCATGGCTTGGAATTTGAACGAGATCTTTTGCAGGGATGTACATATAGATGCAAGGGATTTTCAGAAAAAAATTCAGACTTTTTTGAGCATGGCAAGTATTTTATTTTATTTTTTGAAGTCGGGAAATTGGAAAAATCGTAAAAAACAATCGGTGCGAGATTTTTCAAATCCGTAAGTTTAAGGACCTTCTAAAAATCATATACTAACTATATGGTGCGGATTGTGCGGGGAAATTATCAATAAAAATGGGACTTGACATTGTTTGAAGATTTTCGACGCGTTTCGACATGCCTGCTGTGCAATTTGGCATTGTCAGAGTGGGCGCTAGCCTCGCTTGCTGTCGACAGGAAGCGAGGCTAGTGGCGAGGCTAGCAGCGAGTTTTTTGAGTGCCAAGATGCGAGGCTTGGCATGTCATTGGCATGCCATGGTCGGCATTTGACATGCCAATGTCGACATTTTGCGAGGCTTGGCATGTCATTGGCATGCCATGGTCGACATTTTCCGAGT
>NC_091673.1:44487500-44497500 GCF_042453785.1 Malus domestica
ATATAGATGCAAGGGATTTTCAGAAAAAAATTCAGACTTTTTTGAGCATGGCAAGTATTTTATTTTATTTTTTGAAGTCGGGAAATTGGAAAAATCGTAAAAAACAATCGGTGCGAGATTTTTCAAATCCGTAAGTTTAAGGACCTTCTAAAAATCATATACTAACTATATGGTGCGGATTGTGCGGGGAAATTATCAATAAAAATGGGACTTGACATTGTTTGAAGATTTTCGACGCGTTTCGACATGCCTGCTGTGCAATTTGGCATTGTCAGAGTGGGCGCTAGCCTCGCTTGCTGTCGACAGGAAGCGAGGCTAGTGGCGAGGCTAGCAGCGAGTTTTTTGAGTGCCAAGATGCGAGGCTTGGCATGTCATTGGCATGCCATGGTCGGCATTTGACATGCCAATGTCGACATTTTGCGAGGCTTGGCATGTCATTGGCATGCCATGGTCGACATTTTCCGAGTCTTGACATGTCATTGGCGTGCCATGGACATGTCATGGTCGACATTTTGCGAGGCTTGGCATGTCATTGGCATGCCACGGTCGACATTTTGCGAGTCTTGACATGTCATTGGCATGTCATTGGCATGCCATGGTCGACATTTTCCGAGTCTTGACATGTCATTGGCGTGCCATGGACATGTCATGGTCGACATTTTGCGAGGCTTGGCATGTCATTGGCATGCCACGGTCGACATTTTGCGAGTCTTGACATGTCATTGGCATGTCATGGACATGCCATGGTCGACATTTTCCGAGGCTTGGCATGTCATTGGCATGCCATGGTCGACATTTTCCGAGTCTTGACATGTCATTGGCGTGCCATGGACATGTCATGGTCGACATTTTGCGAGGCTTGGCATGTCATTGGCATGCCACGGTCGACATTTTGCGAGTCTTGACATGTCATTGGCATGTCATGGACATGCCATGGTCGACATTTTGCGAGGCTTGGCATGTCATTGGCATGCCATGGTCGACATTTGACATGCCAATGTCGACATTTTGCGAGGCTTGGCATGTCATTGGCATGCCATGGTCCACATTTTCCGAGTCTTGACATGTCATTGGCATGCCATGGACATGTCATGGTCGACATTTTGCGAGGCTTGGCATGTCATTGGCATGCCATGGTCGACATTTTCCGAGTCTTGACATGTCGTTGGCATGCCATGGTCGACATTTTGCGAGTCTTGACATGTCATTGGCATGTCATGGACATGCCATGGTCGACAGTTTGCGAGGCTTGGCATGTCATTGGCATGCCATGGTCGACATTTTCCGAGTCTTGACATGTCATTGGCGTGCCATGGACATGTCATTGGCGTGCCATGGACATGTCATGGTCGACATTTTACGAGGCTTGGCATGTCATTGGCATGCCACGGTCGACATTTTGCGAGTCTTGACATGTCATTGGCATGTCATGGACATGCCATGGTCGACATTTTGCGAGGCTTGGCATGTCATTGGCATGCCATGGTCGACATTTGACATGCCAATGTCGACATTTTGCGAGGCTTGGCATGCCATGGTCCACATTTTCCGAGTCTTGACATGTCATTGGCATGCCATGGACATGTCATGGTCGACATTTTGCGAGTCTTGGCATGTCATTGGCATGCCACGGTCGACATTTTGCGAGTCTTGACATGTCATTGGCATGTCATGGACATGCCATGGTCGACATTTTGCGAGGCTTGGCATGTCATTGGCATGCCATGGTCGACATTTGACATGCCAATGTCGACATTTTGCGAGGCTTGGCATGCCATGGTCCACATTTTCCGAGTCTTGACATGTCATTGGCATGCCATGGACATGTCATGGTCGACATTTTGCGAGTCTTGGCATGTCATTGGCATGCCACGGTCGACATTTTGCGAGTCTTGACATGTCATTGGCATGCCATGGTCGACATTTTGCGAGGCTTGGCATGTCATTGGCATGCCATGGTCGACATTTGACATGCCAATGTCGACATTTTGCGAGGCTTGGCATGTCATTGGCATGCCAATAAACTCTTTACTCAAGTGTCGTCTTCGTATTTTTTGGCTTGGCTAGTGCAATAACAACAATTGCTTTGTTGGACTACGAAACATGTTCACATGACTGGGGACCCCCATATTAGACCGTCCACTTTTGCCATTCATTAATCGTCCAACAACCTGATGCGTGAAATTACTTGACACACAAATTAAACCCTCTTTTTGACAATTGTAGTATAGATGTAAGTAGGGTATCGTTCTAGGCCGGGGATTAGGAGGGATTGCTAATCTATTAAATTAACTTAAAAATATTAAATAAGACTCAAGGACACAAAACTAGGCTAAAAACTCTAATAACTCGAAACACACTTAAAATGATTCAAAATAATGAAAACAATCAAATTAAACACTAGGACTGAAATGGACGGAAATTAAATTAAAAGACTAACAATAAAGAAAACTAACTAAATAATATAATTTAATAATGGATGGGTGTTTGGTTTTTGATGAAAAGTAAATTAAACTTAATTAAATTACAGAATTGATAAAAACATAAAATTAAGGTAAAATGATAAATGACGGACTAGCTAGAGGGTTCTTCTCCACACATTACACATATGCAACCTAAATTGATTTTCAGTTGTTCTTTCAATAAATTGTGAATCTCAATACTCCAGATTAACCGTGAACAGCACTTTTTTAATCTTCAAGTTTTCCTTAAGTTATTGAATTGGACGGAAAAACGCATACAACAATTCAAAACATTCTTCAAAAGTCTCCTACGTGAAAAGCACAATAGCGATACAATCAAAGATCATTAAACTTTGTGAAAACTATAAGCATTGACGAGGCATTCGTAACTATGAAAAGCATGATACTCTTGCCAAGAATTTACTTAACGTGATTGTGACTAGCAACCTTTACTACTTGTGAAAATAAGTTCATAACGATTAGGTGAAATTCACTTATATTCTAGCATCAAATTCATGCATGTAAATTAAGCGTGCACTCTCAACCAACATACACAAATCAGTTTTTATACGAACGGATAAGTAAATTGAAATCACAACTTATGAAATCACAACCGAAGGTAATCAATTCATATTACAAATATATTCATGATTTCGAATTAACCTCTAGCCAAAATAAGTTTAATTACACATTATTAAAAACAGAAATAAAAGAGAAGTTTGGAAAAATTAAACCGAAAGAGGATCTGCTGCGTTCGTGCCCACACTGTGTCTTCCCTTCCTCAAGCTGCAAGGGCAGCACTCTCCTGCGTTTCTTGTCACGCTGCACACTGGCAGCTCTCCTCTCTCTAGCTCTCGCTGACTCCCTTCTCGAGCTGCCCAAAGGGCAGCTCCCCCTTTTCCTTAATTCCCCCCCAAGACCGCCCACTTCTCTCTTCTGCCAATCCCGTATATATCCTCATGCTCCTGACCTCCTCCTTATTTCTTTTTTTTTCTATTTTCTGTCAGTGCCCTCTCCACGCTGTCTATCCTCTCCCTTCCGTTAATCTCTTTCATTCCTTCTTTCCTCATTATTTCTCTCCCCCGCGTGCTGCTGTCTTTCTTTTATTTTATTTCTTTCTTAGCTGTCTCCTGCTTTCTGCTGCAAAGACAGCTTCTCCAATTCCTCCAGCTGGACTCTCCCCTTTATTCTTCTTTCATCTATTTTTTATTCCTTTTCTTTTTTTATTCCTTTCTTTTCTTCTTCTCCATCCGTTCATTTCTTTTCTTCTACAAAACAAAACCATCATGATGATGTTTCAAACATCATCATGACTTATCATTATTATATATATATTTTTTAATTTAATTTAAAAGCTGATCTACAAAGACAGTTTTAACGAATTTATTACATAAAATTTCACTTGTTCTATTTTTATTTTCTTTGCATAACAAATCCTATAAACACAAAAATAACGTAAATAGCTAAAAAATATAAGGAACTAACTAAGAAAAGACGAGTGAATTTGAAGTAAAAATATATATAAATATGATCCGATCAAATACCCCCATACTTAGCTTTTGCTAGTCCTCGAGCAAAACAAAGAAAACATGAGAAAGAACTAACATGAAAAACATTAGTTTCCCCCTATGTGACCTTCATAGAATTTCATTCGAGAAAACAAATCATCAAGAACCATAGCTAGCATCAAGGAACTAATCCAAGTTCATCTTCCTAATTCAAATATTAGCAGTAATCTTTGAATCATCCTTGAAGTGTAGTGTGTGAGATAGCCATGCTAATGCAATTTCAAGTTTTTATTTTTAAAATCATCATATGCAAACTAGCGACTTTCTCACGGGATATGCACTCAATCACACATGTGTTTAGTTTTAATGTGTTTCGCTCAAAGAAACAAATGTGAAATTTCTACCATAAGCTTGCATAAAGATCACTTCTCCACAGTCATAATTGCAAAACTTAAATCAAGAGGACTTTTATTGGATGTAATGAGGCTTAGGGATAGGGTTATTGAAATGAAAGAATAGGAAAACACAAGTTCCAAGCTATATTGCAAGCAATTCTTTTGTTTAGATTTATAAGAACTCAATTTTTCCAGCGATTCTTCTGATACCTCCAATCACACCCTTAAACTGAAACTTTAAAAACTTTTTATTTTCTTTGTATACAATCTTTCTTTTCTTTTTTTTTTCTTTTTTTTTTTTAAATACAAACATGAAATACCCCCACACTTATTCTTTTGCCCAAACATCTTCACAATACTTCACAAACGTTTCTCATAAGACAATCTCGCATTGCTCGCTTGGAAAAGGGTAAGGAAAAATGTTTCAAGTATAAGGGTAGACATATCTGGTGATAAGAAATAAAAGGCTCAACATACACGGCTCAAATTGGCAATCTAATGATATCATTTTTTTTTTTTGGGAAACATGGTTATTTGGGCCATAGTGGTAAACCTAATGCCTCTATCATTTCCAAGTTCATGCAATCAATGACAAACATTTCGAAAGATCGTTACGCAAGTTCTAGAGATGTATCTCACATAAGTTCATCACACATGAAAGAATAGGAGTGTATGAAAAATGCACACACTTTCAATAGGCTCAAAAACTCACATAGGAATTATATATGGTCACTAAATTCACATATGAAGCTTTAAGTCATGCTTTAGTTTCACATTAACAAGGCTATGTGCATTTGGTTTTTCAAAGATGGTCAAACATGTACAAAACTAACAAGAGAATTAGGAATTTCACAAAACACATGTTAACTAAGTTCTTGATGATCGTGATTCAAATTTGATCTAATTATATCATTGGGTCGGGAAACTAACAAAAATCTAATTCAAAACAATAAGGGAAACAAGACAATATTTTTGGATTTTTAAATTTTCCGAAATTTTTTTTAATTTTTTTTTTTTTTTTAAAGAAAACAAAACTAATTAAGAACACACAAAAAAAACAACAACACAGAGACAAATGAAATTCTGGAGATTTCTACCCCCACACTTAAACTTGACATTGTCCCCAATGTCAGAAAACACTATAATGCAAAAATAAATAAAATAAACAAAATAATAAAAAAAAAAAAAAATAAAGCAATTGGACTGAAAACTTCCTTAATTTGCAGTAAAATCAAGCGATGACCCCCAAGCTAAAATTCTGCAATCAACTTCAAGGGTGGAAATAACCAAAAGTTCCTGCAAAGAAAAGAAATAATTCAGTTAAGTACGCAAGAAAATTAATTAAAAAAAAATTGCAAACGAAAAATTGAAAATTACGATAAAAGATAATGAATAAAACTAATAAGTAATCATTGGTCGTGCTTGTTGACTTTCCACAGCTTTCCTCTTGAACAGGGTGACACTTAGCTTTTCACTTGCAAGTGATGATTTTATGATATTGTACGGCGAAGCTTTGCTCTTTGGTTATGTTGCAGTTCCTTATTTGTTATCCAAGCAGATGTGGCAGCTTCTCTAGTTCCTCAGTTCGGACTCCTTCCGCTGGGATGATTGTGCAAGCTGCATTCTTCTCTGCTTGTTTCTTCTGCACAACGGGCAGGCACGAGGGAAAGGTGTTGGTCCTTATTTCTTTCTTCAATCTTTCCAAGTGCCCACCTCTTGCTTTCTTTCTCCTTGTCTCTAGCTGAATTGTCTCCACATGCTTCGAGGTATCATTTTCACTTCCCTTACTGTCCCCCAGGCAGATGTGGTAGACGAAGAGAAAGCATAAAATGATGAAGATGAGTACTCGAGAGCAAGGCTAGGTAAGCAATCAGGAAGGGGTTCCAGGCAGTTGGCTCCAGATCGGAAGATTGATACCAAATGCTGGCTGATTGCTCTCTTTCTCCTTATCGGAAAACAAAGACAAGGAGAAGGACATGGAGAAAGCATGATATGAGATACTCTTGCTTTCAACCTTTATGATATGAAATACTTTTGCTTTGAATGGGTTGTTCGCAGGAGTATCCCAAGGAATGAGGAACACAGAGTGACTCGAGAGGATTCTTTGGGAATGCATTTTCGGAGATGAAGAGGTGTTGAGAGGGTGTGCTGAGAGAGTGTGCTTTTGCTGTGGAAGGCGAAGGTAGAAACTTATAGGACTTGTCTTCACAACCGGAACTGTTCTCTCACTTAGTGTCGGCAGCCGGTGGATGGGTGAAGAATACAAATTACGCGCTTTCTGACAAAGCTGCCCGTAATTTCCGCAAAGCTGCCAGTTGCATGTGACAAGTGCTGACTAGGCTGAGAGAGACAGATGGTTGGAATCGGCACTTCGACAGATTGCCCGTGATTTTCGCAGAGCTGAGTTTGCGTGTGACGGGTGACAACACGTCTGGACGAATTGATCTTGCGAAATCCGGGGTTCGGCTCGTGGTTTCTGAGCAAGCCCAACTTTTAAGAAATGAACGCCTCTTTTGAGAAAAGAATCCGGCTTTTGAGAACGGAAACTCCTCTTTTGAGAAAAGAATCCGGCTTTTGAGAAAGGAGCCCCGACTCTTCGATTTGCGAGAGGACGCATCTCTGAGGAGCGCCTCTTTGATTTCTTCTTTTTATAGAGGCGTTAATTTTGTTCCACAACACACTTGAGTACCCTCCTGTAAACACTCCCTTCTTGCACTTGTTTAATCTTGATCATTCCGACTCTCTTCTTTCTTTACCACCTCTGAAAAATGTCTGGCCCTTCTGATCGTCGTTTTGACTTGAACATTGGTGAAGAGGCAGCTCCGCCTTCACCAGACAACATATGGCGGCCATCCTTCATATCCCCTACCGGTCCCCTTACCGTGGGGGATTCGATGATGAAAAATGACATGACCGCTGCGGTGGTGGCCCGAAACCTTGTCACTCCCAGAGATAACAGACTGCTCGCAAGGCGGTCTGATGAATTGGCGGTCAAGGAGTCTCTGGCTCTCAGTGTGCAGTGTGCGGGTTCCGTATCCAACATGGCCCAACGCCTATATGCCCGAACCCGTCACGTTGAATCCTTGGTGGCTGAAATACAGAGTCTCAAGCAAGAGATTAAAGGGCTCAAGCATGAGAATAAGGAATTGCACAAGCTCGCACACAGCTATGCCACCAGCATGAAGAGGAAGATTGACCAGATGCAGGACACCGATGGTCAAATTTTACTTGATCATCGGAGGTTTGTGGGTTTGTTCCAACAACATCTGCCTTCGTCTTCTGGAGCGGCACCGCGTAGTGAAGCTCCAACTGATCAACCTCTGCCGCCTCCTCCTTCTGTGGTCCCGCCGACTGCTGAAGCCCCGCCTACTACTGAAGCACCACCCGACCAATGAATACTATTAGTTTACATCATTGTAAAATATTTGTACTTTTTTTATTATTATTATTTATTTATTTTTTTATTTTTTTTTTATTTTTTTTTATGTACTTTTTTTTTTATCATTAATTTTAAATTTTATCTTTTTTTTTTTTTTTTTTTTTATTATATCATTTTTTTTAAATTTTTTTTTTTTTATTTTTTTTTTTTATGTAAATTAAAGTAGAAAGACTTTGGTTAACCTTCCCCCATACTTAAACTAAATAACACAAACTCACAGAAATCAAACAAATAACACAACTAACTAAACAAAACAAAATGAAAGCAGTAAAGATAAGGGTGTAAAAATGCAAATCTGATTGGGTTAGCGATTCCAAAGTCTCCCTTCGTTGAATGCTTGGGTTGCCTCCCAAGAAGCGCTTGATTTAACGTCTTTAGCCGGACGCATCTTTCCTTTAAATTTCCCTCAGCTCCATTTGTGCCTAAAATCAAAGAAAGAAAAATAAATCAAATATCAAAAGTAAAATACACAAACACCAATATAAACATAAACAAAAACAAAAATAAAAGGATTAGCAAAGTTACTAATCCCCGGCAACGGCGCCAAAATTTGATGCGTGAAATTACTTGACACACAAATTAAACCCTCTTTTTGACAATTGTAGTATAGATGTAAGTAGGGTATCGTTCTAGGCCGGGGATTAGGAGGGATTGCTAATCTATTAAATTAACTTAAAAATATTAAATAAGACTCAAGGACACAAAACTAGGCTAAAAACTCTAATAACTCGAAACACACTTAAAATGATTCAAAATAATGAAAACAATCAAATTAAACACTAGGACTGAAATGGACGGAAATTAAATTAAAAGACTAACAATAAAGAAAACTAACTAAATAATATAATTTAATAATGGATGGGTGTTTGGTTTTTGATGAAAAGTAAATTAAACTTAATTAAATTACAGAATTGATAAAAACATAAAATTAAGGTAAAATGATAAATGACGGACTAGCTAGAGGGTTCTTCTCCACACATTACACATATGCAACCTAAATTGATTTTCAGTTGTTCTTTCAATAAATTGTGAATCTCAATACTCCAGATTAACCGTGAACAGCACTTTTTTAATCTTCAAGTTTTCCTTAAGTTATTGAATTGGACGGAAAAACGCATACAACAATTCAAAACATTCTTCAAAAGTCTCCTACGTGAAAAGCACAATAGCGATACAATCAAAGATCATTAAACTTTGTGAAAACTATAAGCATTGACGAGGCATTCGTAACTATGAAAAGCATGATACTCTTGCCAAGAATTTACTTAACGTGATTGTGACTAGCAACCTTTACTACTTGTGAAAATAAGTTCATAACGATTAGGTGAAATTCACTTATATTCTAGCATCAAATTCATGCATGTAAATTAAGCGTGCACTCTCAACCAACATACACAAATCAGTTTTTATACGAACGGATAAGTAAATTGAAATCACAACTTATGAAATCACAACCGAAGGTAATCAATTCATATTACAAATATATTCATGATTTCGAATTAACCTCTAGCCAAAATAAGTTTAATTACACATTATTAAAAACAGAAATAAAAGAGAAGTTTGGAAAAATTAAACCGAAAGAGGATCTGCTGCGTTCGTGCCCACACTGTGTCTTCCCTTCCTCAAGCTGCAAGGGCAGCACTCTCCTGCGTTTCTTGTCACGCTGCACACTGGCAGCTCTCCTCTCTCTAGCTCTCGCTGACTCCCTTCTCGAGCTGCCCAAAGGGCAGCTCCCCCTTTTCCTTAATTCCCCCCCAAGACCGCCCACTTCTCTCTTCTGCCAATCCCGTATATATCCTCATGCTCCTGACCTCCTCCTTATTTCTTTTTTTTTCTATTTTCTGTCAGTGCCCTCTCCACGCTGTCTATCCTCTCCCTTCCGTTAATCTCTTTCATTCCTTCTTTCCTCATTATTTCTCTCCCCCGCGTGCTGCTGTCTTTCTTTTATTTTATTTCTTTCTTAGCTGTCTCCTGCTTTCTGCTGCAAAGACAGCTTCTCCAATTCCTCCAGCTGGACTCTCCCCTTTATTCTTCTTTCATCTATTTTTTATTCCTTTTCTTTTTTTATTCCTTTCTTTTCTTCTTCTCCATCCGTTCATTTCTTTTCTTCTACAAAACAAAACCATCATGATGATGTTTCAAACATCATCATGACTTATCATTATTATATATATATTTTTTAATTTAATTTAAAAG
>NC_091673.1:44502500-44507500 GCF_042453785.1 Malus domestica
AAAACTTGAAATAATTTACATGAGAATATAAGCATTCATAGTCATGGCTATTTCGTAGCCCTAGCTAAGGAAAATTAGTTCCAAAACATAATCGAAAATATTTTTGAATTAATCAAATTAAAAGAAAACTTAGTTTAGAAAAGCCTGAAAAAATATTGCTTTGCCGCTGCCTTCTTTCCTCCGCCTCTGCTTCCAGAAAAATTGATCAGTTCTCTTTTCTTTTAGTCGAATTCCCACTTCTCCTTCCTTTTCCGTAACAGACAAACGTTTTAAAACCCATGAATTGACAAGAATGAATAAAGAGAAACGGAAGAAACTTCAACTCCTTCTCATTGATATCTCACTAACATAACCCCTAGCCTCATAACTATGAGTCAATTCACTGCATTAGCAACCCTCCTTAATTTGTCTCTTCAATGATCTGCTAAGTGTTGATTGGCAATCACATCTCCCAAATGGACTACCACCAAATTGGTTAAGACCCTCAAACTGGAATTTGATCTAGGATGTTGGGTTTCCATCTCTTTTTGAATTTGATCAACCTAAGCCCCTTGCTTTGCTGCAATTGAATAAGGCCAGCCTTTGTCGGTGCAAATGAGATGATAAGGCCAGCCTTTGTGCAATTGAATAAATCACGTGCAAGGCATGTCTTCCACATTTTGTTGACTTGTCAAACCTCCTTTTAGACTTTAAAAACAATATGATCCCTACACAAAAATTCAACCAAATAAGCTGCTGTCTAATTTTTAAAGGAATGACCTGCATAAGATTTGGATGAGCAAAAAGAAATGTAATTAAAAATAACCCCACTCGTGATTATAACTGAAAACCAATTTCAACTTAAAAAAAATGATAAACACACTTTAAGTCAATCCACTTACTGAACAAAACCAAATTCCAACTACTTCACTTGAATTGAACTTAAAAGAATTGAATTCATATTTTTCTCAAAACCACGTAATTTCCTTCATTTTGAACAAACAAAACACAAGAAAATGTGGGTTTCGAAGTAAAATATGCGCTCATCAGATTCCTACTCAAATTTTTATGCATCATGGCCAGAGCATCAAAATCCTATGTGGGAATGTTTTCAATTGCCTTTTGAACAACCACCCCAAAGGAAATTTGCAAAAAGAAAGATAAAGTCCAGCCACCCCAAAGGGGAAAATGACAAAGAAAATGAAATTTGCAAAAGGAAAGATAAAGTTCAGTTGTGATTCATAATCCAAAACGGAATTACATGGGGTTTGTATATAGCCCACACATTCACTACAAACTCTGGAAAAGTTCAGTCATGGCTGGATAGTAGACAGGGCACGCCCCTTAGAACGAGCTTGTCCTCAGGCGACAAACTCTGGAAAACAGGTCAGGATTAAATTCAAATCATCCCAAGTTGCATCGGCGAGGAGTTCATCGATTATGGGAACCGAAAAACAATCCTTGATGGTGATCAAATTGACCATGCGATAGTCAACACAAAAACGCCAGGAGGCTTCACCCTTGGCCACTAACAGAGCGGGCGACGAGAAAGGGCTAAGGCTGGGCGGATGATGCCTGTGGCCAACATCGTGTCAACCTCCCATTTGAGCTCCGCCTTTTGGGCATGCCCATAATGGTATGGCCGTACATTAACGGGACCGGTGCCTGGGAGGAAGGGAATCCGATGATTGATATCCCGGTGAGGTGGCAACAATGACCGAAGATTGAAACAGGTCATCATAGTGATGTAGCACGGCCTCCCCCTGCCCATACCGATTTTATGTGGATGCTTAGTTCTTAAGGTAAATGACTCAACAATGCTAGTGGTCTTCTTTATCTAGCCTTAAGTTTCCTACATCTCCGTGTGCTAGTTTCCTCTTCCTCTGGTCATGAAGTCAGCAGCTAACCTAGTCTTGTATGAAAGAAGTATCTTTGATAAAATAAAATAAAAAGAGTAGAATTTTACCAACATGGAGAAGTATCTTTGATATAAAATAATAATAATAAAAAATAATAATAAATAATAATAAAAATAAAAACATAATTTTACCAAAGTCAAGTATGGTAAATTATACTCCAAAGTTCTCGCAAGTGCATCTCATTACTCGTAATCAGGTCATAAGTAATTTGAACCCAGAATTCACACAACATAACATCTTTCATATACTTTTTTCACACAAAAGTATATGAAAGTTTTGGTTCAAAGTGTTGAAAAGATTGAAATGTGGTATAAGGTGGAAGAAGCTGGTTAGGTATTAAAAAAATATATAAAAATTTTTGTTTTTTGTTTTTTGTATTTTTAAACAATTTTTAATAATTTTTATTGAGTTAATTAATCTGAACCGTTAGATTTGAGAAAACATTGAGATCAAACAACCCAAAATTGGATGTGCTATAATGAGTAGAATTTTACCAAGTCAAGTGGGGTATAGGCGTGGAGAATTTTACCAACCCAAAATTGAAGATTTAATGTGTTGGTTCGTTTGATGAGGGTACTTTTTTCCATTACCCATTCCGCCTTGACTGAGCGTTGATTGATCACTTGACACAAGGGGACGAAGTTTGTCGAGGATTAAATCAAAGGAAAACTAATAAAAATGGTTTGAAAACTTTGAATTTTAACGATAAGGATAAAATAAAAGGTAAAGTTGTTAAAAGTTAATGCTTTACTTAAACTGATTCTGTGTAAAAGGGCTGACTGTTGCCTTTATCAGTCGACCCATTCTCTTTATCAGTCGACCCAATTACTTCAGTCGGCTTATGTATTGAGCCATATATATCAGGAATATCTGAATGAAAATGTCATATCTCTGTTTTAAGAAAAAGCATCAGCCCTCTGTTTCCAAAGCTCTCTGCACTATGTTTCTTTGATTTTCAATCTTTATCATTTTATTCAAGTTTTATTAATGATGAAAGATTGTCTAAATACCAACATGGTATCAGAGCCAATCTGATCAAAGAGTGGGGCGTTTTTTGATTCTCAAAAAGGGGGAAAATTCTAAGTGAAACCTTAGAATCAAAATTTTTCAAATTCATGGCTGGTTCAAGTAGCAGTGGTGAGATTCGAACTCCTATCTTCAGTGGAGTAAACTACGACTTCTGGAGGACAAAGTTGAGACCAATTTTTGTATCTCATGATTTGTGGACCTTGATTGAAGATGGTTATGTTGTACCTCTAAGTACTGTGGTTTTGACAAAGACTCAAACAAGGGAGTTGAAGGAAAACATCAAGAGAGATGCAAAAGCTCTTGGGGTCATCTAAAATGCTATCTCAGATGAAATTTTTCCGAGAATCTCAAATGAGACAAGTCCCAAGAAGCTACAAGAAAAAGAAATGGTGCATGGGTTGCCGAGTATCCAAGAAAATGAAGAAATCTATGAAGGGTGTGCACTTGGGAAGCATCATAGAGATTCATTTCCACATGGTAAAGCTTGGAGAGCAAAAGTTCCATTACCAAAGGACAGATTCATCTACCTAAGAGAACTTTTAGGAGTGAAGCAGCAAAGCATTAAGAGGGAGTGTTAAAAGTTAATGCTTTACTTAAACTGATTCTGTGTAAAAGGGCTGACTGTTGCCTTTATCAGTCGACCCATTCTCTTTATCAGTCGACCCAATTCCTTCAGTCGGCTTATGTATTGAGCCATATATATCAGGAATATCTGAATGAAAATATCAGATCTCTGTTTTAAGAAAAAGCATCAGCCCTCTGTTTCCAAAGCTCTCTGGACTATGTTTCTTTGATTTTCAATCTTTATCATTTTATTGAAGTTTTATTAATGATGAAAGATTGTCTAAATACCAACAAAAGTTACTAATACCAGAATTGACTTTTTAGTGTAAAAATGTAGTTTTTCATTAAAGTTCCCTTAAATGAATTTACCGAAAAGCATGGACAGTTATTATTCCCCAAAAATAAAGACTTCAATCAAAATTGCAATTAAGAAGCAAAACCAAAAACAAATTGAGATAAGATCCCAATTTTGAAGTCCAAATGTTCGTCCATCTTCCCACAAGGACAACCGAAAAAAATTAATACAAGAGCAATAACAAATTCAGAAAAAGATGGTTTCCCGGTGCATAAACTAGAAATCGAAGGCAGAGAGAGAATAGAGAAGCAGAAAGGGGAAAGAGAATAATAGTCTAAAAATGAAAGGTGGAGTTGTAGAGAGGTGGGTTCTGAATTGGGCAACCAAAATCCTAGCGATAAAAACATTTTACCCAACTGTGGACGGTAAAATATTGCTGGAAAAGAACAAATAAATCAAAATTGCAATTGAGACGTCGATGTCAAAGAAGATGACGAATTCTAAAGCAAAACAACACAGAAAAAGTCCCAATTCTGGAATTGTCCGAGCATCTGGAACAGAACTATGAAATAACATGATTTGGTTCGTTTGATGAGGGCACTTTTGGCCTAGCCGCACTAGTTTTGTTAATCCAATCAAAAATTTTGAATAAAAATGATCAACATAAACAATAGTTTGAGTAAAAAGAAAGTTGTCTGAAATCTCAAATTCCATTCCAAGTGAATACCCGGAATGAAAACGAAGAAGCACAAGAGTAGAAAAACGAGAATATTCAGAGGCATAGGTAGTTTTACAATAATGCCCTTAGAAATATCACGAGTTGTTTTGTTTGAATGGGGTAATTTTGTCATTTAAATGTGGAAAATTGACGACTTTGGTTCTCGAGCAGCTATGGCAACCAGGCAACCATGGAAAGGAGTTGCGGGGAGTTGCAGGGAGGTCTCGTAATGGGGATAAAAAAACATTTACCCAAAAGCATGGACACTAATTACTGCCCAAAAAATAACAATTAGCCGAAATGTTCAATTGAGAAGTGGATTTAAAAAGAAGAGCACAAATTGTAAGGCAAAAGAACATACAGATTAAATCCCAATTCGGACAAATCATGGTGCGATTCATGAATCATCTTCAAAGAGGAACAAACCGAGAGCACGGTTTCAGAAAAATACAGAAAAATGCGAAACGCGGGAGTTTACCTGGAAACGGTGTGAACA
>NC_091673.1:44547500-44550000 GCF_042453785.1 Malus domestica
CTCAAACATGCTAGTGCACTGCGAGGGCCCTTTCGGACCACACTGAGCCGAACCGACACTAGCATTGCCAAGAACAAGCCCGAGCATTGCTGATTACAAAGCTCCGCAACAGGGACAACCGAAAGAGAGGGACAAACTTCTTCATCGCCGCCGCGAAGACAAATCTTCGACATGCTAGTGAACTGGGCGAGCCCTTCGGAAAACAAACGTCCATGGACTGCATTGCCGTGCGCCCACTAACACGCCTAGGAGAAGCCTGCGCATTGGTTCATCCAAAGCCGAACCCTCCCTAATATCCAACAATCCGAGGGCAACCGAGGGTTGAAAACATGCATGTCGAAAAAAACACCCGCTCCCAAGCAAAAGAAAACAAACCCAACCCAAAAGTTTAAAGAGAAAACATTTTTCCCAACCCGCTATTTTTCGAAACGTTTTTTCCACCCCGCTTAAAACCATTTTGTCCCCCTTTTAATTTTGAAAACGAAAACATTTTTGTTTTGTTTGAAAACATTTCAAAACATTTCAAAACATTTGAAAAAATTTAAAAAAAAAAAAAAAAAAATTTTAAAAACGCACCCATGGTGGCGGCGGCGGCGGAGGGGGACCGCCACCGTCGCCGTCACCATGGGCGGGAATGTCCCAAACCCGACACATCATATATACCGAGGCAACACGTGATGATGTGTGGGAATGTCATCCCTAGACCGATGGTGCAGCCTGCATGCCATGCTTGGGATTTTTGACATGCAGGGAGCACCACCCCCCTATATAGCATATTATGCTGTTATGGCACTGCCAGGAGGAGACATCAGTTTTCGCGAGGAGTCATATTGGGCCATGAAAAATTCATGGCTTGGAATTTGAACGAGATCTTTTGCAGGGATGTACATATAGATGCAAGGGATTTTCAGAAAAAAATTCAGACTTTTTTGAGCATGGCAAGTATTTTATTTTATTTTTTGAAGTCGGGAAATTGGAAAAATCGTAAAAAACAATCGGTGCGAGATTTTTCAAATCCGTAAGTTTAAGGACCTTCTAAAAATCATATACTAACTATATGGTGCGGATTGTGCGGGGAAATTATCAATAAAAATGGGACTTGACATTGTTTGAAGATTTTCGACGCGTTTCGACATGCCTGCTGTGCAATTTGGCATTGTCAGAGTGGGCGCTAGCCTCGCTTGCTGTCGACAGGAAGCGAGGCTAGTGGCGAGGCTAGCAGCGAGTTTTTTGAGTGCCAAGATGCGAGGCTTGGCATGTCATTGGCATGCCATGGTCGGCATTTGACATGCCAATGTCGACATTTTGCGAGGCTTGGCATGTCATTGGCATGCCATGGTCGACATTTTCCGAGTCTTGACATGTCATTGGCGTGCCATGGACATGTCATGGTCGACATTTTGCGAGGCTTGGCATGTCATTGGCATGCCACGGTCGACATTTTGCGAGTCTTGACATGTCATTGGCATGTCATTGGCATGCCATGGTCGACATTTTCCGAGTCTTGACATGTCATTGGCGTGCCATGGACATGTCATGGTCGACATTTTGCGAGGCTTGGCATGTCATTGGCATGCCACGGTCGACATTTTGCGAGTCTTGACATGTCATTGGCATGTCATGGACATGCCATGGTCGACATTTTCCGAGGCTTGGCATGTCATTGGCATGCCATGGTCGACATTTTCCGAGTCTTGACATGTCATTGGCGTGCCATGGACATGTCATGGTCGACATTTTGCGAGGCTTGGCATGTCATTGGCATGCCACGGTCGACATTTTGCGAGTCTTGACATGTCATTGGCATGTCATGGACATGCCAATGTCGACATTTTGCGAGGCTTGGCATGTCATTGGCATGCCATGGTCCACATTTTCCGAGTCTTGACATGTCATTGGCATGCCATGGACATGTCATGGTCGACATTTTGCGAGGCTTGGCATGTCATTGGCATGCCATGGTCGACATTTTCCGAGTCTTGACATGTCGTTGGCATGCCATGGTCGACATTTTGCGAGTCTTGACATGTCATTGGCATGTCATGGACATGCCATGGTCGACAGTTTGCGAGGCTTGGCATGTCATTGGCATGCCATGGTCGACATTTTCCGAGTCTTGACATGTCATTGGCGTGCCATGGACATGTCATTGGCGTGCCATGGACATGTCATGGTCGACATTTTACGAGGCTTGGCATGTCATTGGCATGCCACGGTCGACATTTTGCGAGTCTTGACATGTCATTGGCATGTCATGGACATGCCATGGTCGACATTTTGCGAGGCTTGGCATGTCATTGGCATGCCATGGTCGACATTTGACATGCCAATGTCGACATTTTGCGAGGCTTGGCATGCCATGGTCCACATTTTCCGAGTCTTGACATGTCATTGGCATGCCATGGACATGTCATGGTCGACATTTTGCGAGTCTTGGCATGTCATTGGCATGCCACGGTCGACATTTTGCGAGTCTTGACATGTCATTGGCATGTCATGG